>NC_056731.1:675672076-675707076 GCF_019279795.1 Protopterus annectens
TGCACATACGTGCCTTTCCTGGGCATATGGATTACGGCCATTTGCGCTTTACAATTTTTGGTAGTCCCAGCATGGACTACTTTCCATCTGTGTGTAAAGTAGACTTAGCAATTCAACGATATTACTCCCACTGGTAAAGCCCTGCCTTTGGTGTGAGTAGCAGTGCTCTGCTCGCTCCTGGGCAGCTTTTTATGATATACGCTGACAGCACTATATAATACCATATTTGCTCTTGATTGCCAATACCATATTTGCTCTTGAATCTCTTCACATCCCTTGTGTAAGCTTTATTGTTACAACGTTCATTCTTCATATATATATATATATATATATATATATATATATATATATATATATATGTATGTATATATATATATCTATACACACATATATATGTGTGCATATATATATATATATATATATATATATGTATATGTATGTATATTACATCTGTACATATATATATATATATATATATATATATATATATATATACATTTCCTATGCTGGGAGCTGCTTACACCCGAGCAGGTGCACTCGCATATGCTTACTGTGTGTTACATATGTTTACTGCCGCTTATTTGTTCTTACTTGTGCCTTATTCATTATGACAGTACCACTCTGATTGAAGGGATGTGGTTAATAGTCCCATGCGATACTCACATTCACTTTTACATGTTTAATGTCGGCTTTACAGCTGAATGACATTCATTCCACAAGGCAAATAATATGTGCTATAGTTGAACTTGAACCATGAATGCCTGTTCATTAGGCGGATGCTCTAACCACTACACTATTGGTGTTCTGCTTCATTTATATGTATACCCATGGTTCATACTTTCCCGAACACATGCCTCAACACTTCACTTACATAGCATGCATCCATTTTCCTGTTGGGAAAACTGCACTACTACACATGCGCCATTCCCTACTGCTCTGGACCCGTGCCGCATGTTTACACACACAAAGTATATTTAGACCTCCAAATCCTTTAGTCCTGGCACATACATGTGTTTGATTGTCAGGATGTTCATGTGGTCATCTGGTTTTAGGCTTGTCGAATTGGGGATTGGGGCTGTCCTGTGCCTGTTTGAAAGTCATATTTAGCACATGGACAAGGTTACTCCCACTGTTAGTGTCCTACCTGTGGTTAGAGATGCAGGGATTTTGGCCACTTCTGGTCTGCTTGATATATCAGCACTAGATAATACGGGTGTTCTTCTGCTATTTTTATGAATGCTTTCTTGTTCCCATGTTTGTTCTGTATGTATATATATATATATATATATACATATATATATATATATATATATATATATATGTGTGTGTGTGTGTGTGTGTGTGTGTGTATGTGTAGGGGTGGCACCCTTTCAAATGCCCAAAGTGGGACATTATTGGTATAAACGTCAGATTTTGCAGGCCAAAACATACCCACAACCAGCACAAAGGACAGAACCTCACTTTTATGCCTAAATGACAACTTATTATTGTAGCATTTTAGTTGCTTATTCTGTTTCTTATAACATTTAGGTGTTTCGATACAGCATAACTGTTTTATGCAACTATTACATAAATATAGGAAATCATTTTATCATTAAATCTCAGGACATCTGTCATTTTACACTAATTGTACAGGACACAACTGCCCAAAGAGCGACTGTCCCTCGCAAAGTGGGGCAGGTGGTTACCCTATATATATTTATATGTGTGTGTATATATATATATATATATATATATATATATATGTACATACGCTTAAATATACATCTATATGATTTAATTACTTTGATCATACTGTTGAATGACTGTGCTATCAGCTATGTCTGTGATAACATCGAAGTTAGGTATAACTGCCATGGCTTAGTGGTAAATCACATTGTTTGTGATGTGTAGGATCCTGGCGTCGGGCCTGGCCAACGCGGTTTATTGTGTTGCTGGGCAGAACAAGGGTTGTTTAACAAAGGGTGAGTACAACACTTTTCAGTTGTGGTTTTCCATTTAACCGCCGATTCATATCACGCAAAACCCTTCTACATTCTTACTGTGATACGTCACTCCAGTTCACATTTCAGTTTTATTATATCGTTATACAGCATAAAATTAGGAAGATATGCCTGTATACAGATTACGTGTCATAAATGGTGTGTGCTATAGTCGAACCGGCAATGTCTGCTCAATAGTCGAATGCTCTAACCACTATATTATTGGTGTTCTGCTTCATTTATATGTATACCCATGGTTCATAGTTACCCAAACACATGCCTCACCACTTCACTAACACAGCAGGCATACATTTTCCTGTTGGGAAACCGCACTACTACACATGCGCCATTCTCTACTGCTTTAGACACGTCTCATATGTTGGCTCACTCCAAGTATATTCAGACATCCCAAGCTTATAGTCCTGGGATATATGCTCATATTATGGTCAGGGTGTTCAATTGCTCTGGTTTTTGGTTTGGGTGATTGTTGACTGGGACTGCCCTGTTTTTGTTTGAAAGTCAGAGTTAACACGGGGACATATTAGTTCCACTTTTAGCATTCTACCTGTGGTTGGGGATACAGAGGTGTGCTTACGTCTGGCCAACTTGATATGACAGCACAAAATATTACAGGGGGATTGCGCTGCTGTTTCTCTTCACATTTGTTATGACTGCTATATTGTGACCATGTTCATTCTTCATAGATATATATATATATATATATATATATATATATATATATATATATATATATATATATATATATATATATCTGTCTGTACATACACATGCATTTACACCTGCATGCTTATTTACATTTCCCATACTGTTGCCTGACCGTCACGCATACACGCTTGCATACCCGCTTATGTCTAGGGTTGCCACCTTTTCAAATGGCCAAACTGGGACATTTTTGGGACACACATTGGATTTTACAGGCCAACACATACCCATGGTCAGTACCAAGGATAGAACTTTACTTTTTTGCCTAAATGAAAGCTTATTCTTGTAGCAGTTTAGTTGCTTATTCTGTTTCTTGTAACATTTAGGTATTTTACATACAGAAACAACTATTTTATAAAACTATTACATGAAATACGGGACATAATTATATCCTACAATCTCAGGACATTTGCCATTTTTAATATTTTTGGTCAGGACACAACTGCCCAAAAAGGGACTGTCCCTCGCAAAGTGGGACAGGTGGTAACCCTACTTACATCTGCTTTAAAGCACCTTAATCACTATATCCGACTGCCATTATTGTGGCCATCATATAAAATTAGCCCTTGCATGGTTTGGACGCAGGAACAGGAACACCATAGTCACTGGTTTTACCACTAAACCATCCGTGATACATTCTCTATGGATGGTAATTAGGATATATGACTTTACTACAGCCATTCCACTGTACTGGCAACAAATGTGACAGTCAGGTGGTGTACATATGTATAGTACATGTTATAAGTATATTCATATGTTTCTGAGATGCACATTTATACATTTGCAAGTATACATATTTATGAATTGGACACATACTTGACAACTGCTTATATGCATGTATGTGTGATGTGTAGCTATGCGAATGTGAAAGGTATATATTCTCAATAATGCACGTGGGGAGACTTGCATCATGGTCAGGTGTTTAATCCCAGGTCGTAGGTTCTGCAGGACTGGCTGGAGGCTGAGCAGGGTTGTGGACAACTACTGCTCATACAACTTGTGTCCAGATGTCTACGGGACTGGACATCCTGTCGTGCCACCAAGTCTAATCTTTAGAATAGATACTTATCCCATGAGGGATATCCAAAAATTTTGGGGACCAATGACTTCGATTCTTTTGGATTTATGAAAATGAGATAAGGTTATACATACAAGGGATACATAGTTTGCAATCCTGAGACTACCTAGGGTGAGACTGCCTACTAGATATGAGTAGGGGTCACTATGTGCAGATATGGCTGCGCCAAGCTAGCAGCCCAAGTATGGGTGGTTTTGGTGGATGTTCAGGAAGGGGGGGGTGATGTGCTGTGGAGTGGATGATGGGTATTCAGTTATGTATCCAGGTGTGTTGGGGTTGGATGGCTCAGTTCAGGCCAGACCATTATGTGGGTGTGAGCCAGTAACGTGTCTGTACATGTGTATCGCACATTTCAATGTTCATATGTTTGTGGGATTGTGTTCTACAGTATGGCCTGTCAGGTTGTATTGCAGATGGGAATGTTTGTTCTTTGGTTTTCTTTCTGATTCACCCACTGCTCTTCCGTACACCTCCAGTTCACCTATTGTGCATCCGACCCAGTCTCCCCTTGGTGAATTGTTACATTAACCCCCCACCCCCATATTCCACACACACCATCAATCCCCTCTCTGGTTGATGGCCCATGGCACAGACAACAGAACACATTGCATACACTACATATCTCTGGTACCAATATGGTTGTGAGGATGACCCTAGCATTTTTGATCTTCCACATGCCGCACTTCACACACATAGGTGCATGCAAATACTTATCTTTCATGACATGGTAGGTAGACCTGGGTAATACCCATTCATCTTTGGGCCGTCCAGACAAGGACGACTTGGACCATGAATGGGCAGATATTGAGCGAATGCTCTGACCATTGGTAGGGTTGCCACCTTTTCAAATGACCAAAGTGGAACATTTTCTGGACACACATCAGATTTTACAGGCCAACACATACCCACGGTCAGTACAACGGATAGTACTTTAGTTTTATGCCTAAATGAAAGCTTATTGTTGTAGCAGTTTAGTTGCTTATTCTGTTTCTTGTAACATTTAGGTATTTTACATACAGAAATAAGTATTTTATGGAACTAATATATAAAATATGGGACATAATTATGTCCTACAATTGCAGGACATTTACCATTTTTAACATTTTTAGTAAGGACACAACTACCCAGAGAGGGACTGTCCCTCACAAAGTGGGACAGGTGATAACCCTAACCATTGGGCTAGGCTTAGCAAAGGGCAGTGGTGCACTAACATGCTGCGTTTCACTTCCACTTGGTATAACAATCAACACTACAATGGAATACGGGCACGGGGTTTTAAATGTCATTTGTTCGAGGGACGGGGACTCAATATTCAGCTACGTGCCTTTGTGTTTACTTTTTATTTTGGTGTTCGCAAAACTGTCTTGTATGCTTTGCATACATTTCAGTATCCACAGACATTGACAGGAGTGATTATTATTAGAGGCAGGCTGTACTAGTCAGCATTTTAGGTTCTGCGTCTGCAGCTGACATGTTCACGCCTCCATGCAGCACTTAGACACGCCCCCTGCACTCACGCACGTTTCCTATGCACATGGACATTGCGGCAGCGCACCTTCATTAATATGGATGTGGTGCTGCTGCGCCAACTCTACGCCGCATGGTCGGCACAAGGCTAACGTTGTTCTTGCGCCAAGCTTCATGAATCCTGGGGATATTGTGGAGAATGGAAGGCAGGATAGAAAGGAGAGGGCTATAGGAGGGCTATAGTAGTAGAGATGAGGGTTTAGGAGGTAAGTTCAAGCAGTCGTTACTAACAGAGAAAGAAAGTTAGGAGTTGCAACAGTTTACACAGTAGGACAGACTAAGACTACATGTAGATACCAAGGAAGTCAAGCAAATGTTATGGATTATGTTGAAATCCATAGCAAAACTGTAAAAAATATAAAAAAATGCAACCTGCTATTAATATTCTGCAACAGACTGCAGTGATGCAAGTTATAAATGAGGCTGTGGCTAAGTGTCCAAGAAGGTAGCCAGCTAGAGTCTGAGCAAGACTGCAACTAAACCAGTTCCCAGACCAGCAAATGATTGACAGATACTGTCTAGACAGACACCTGGTGCAGGCTGTCTGCAACATAAGTACTGTGCACATGTCTGTGCAGACCCTGCGAGGAAACTCCATCCCCTTAAAATCAAAATGTGTCTCAGCCTGGGTACACTTGCATCTGGTACATCCCAGAAACATATAGGGGATGCTGTGAGAGTATCACAAATAGCTCCCAGTCATATCCTGGCAAAAGTCCTGGAACCAATGTGCAGCAAGGTGGATGACTTCATACACTTTCCACCCACCCCCATGGAGCTAAAAACTATAATGCACCAGTTCTATAGCATACCAAGCTTCCCACATGTACTAGGTTCAGTACATTGCACACATATGCCTATCAAGACACTAGTACATCCCGAAGCAGACTGGTAGATAAACAGAAAAGGCTGGCCATCCATCAGCTGCTAAGTTGTGTGTGCAGCAGATGGCAGCATAATAAATATCATGGCAACACACCTTGGAAGTGTCCATGATGCTACCATATGGAGGGAAAGTGGACTGAGGGCTGCATTCAAGAAAGGGGAAATTCCTGATGGAATCCTATTGGGTAAGAAAAGGAACACAGCTTGGATGTAAGCCAAGGATACCCCTCCCAACAATATCCATGCTGACCAAATGTGTTTTCATTCCCAATAACAGGTTACTGTGGTTATCCACAATACAAAACAAAAAATGATTGACTAACAATTGGCTTAACTTCTTGTGTCAGTCCAAGGGGATCCAATATCTGTCAGCCTGAGAAGACATGGTTGACAAGCCACAATGCTTTGCAGAGATAGTCTGAATCTTTCTCCTCTAGACATTTGGATACTAGCAAAGGCATTAGCCACCCCTATTGTGCCTTTTTTAGGCAGTGTCAAAATAACCAACCTCCCAACATAACAAAATCCTCTCTAGATAAACTCAAGGTACCTTTGTTTAATGCTAGGAGTATGGACAAGAAAATGCTCTCCTTGGAAGCACTCCTTGCTTTGGAAGATGCTGATATCTGTGCAGTCATCGAGACATGGTTCAAAGGCATGGAAAGCACCCCATCCATGCAGGGATACTATGCATTCCTTACGTTCAGACCACAAACTGTGCATAAAAGAACCAAAGGTGGAGGTGTATCCATCTTCATAAGGATAAGTACACATCTAGACTGTTCAAACAGTATGACTCTTTTAAGCTACTCCATGTTCAATTAACTATAGGCAAAGCCCCCTACCACATCATAGATAGCTATAGGTCCCCCACCATGAAACAGGAGAAGCATGCCGCATACCTGGACTTACTGGAGTCACTTGCCATACAGCCCAACACCTTACTCATGGGTGATTTTAATTATCCTACCATCAAGTGGGAAACATTAATGACCACAAATATGCTGGCTCAGTGGTTCTTGGAATTTGTCAGTGCAAATGCTCTAGAACAGCTAGTCAGCACACCCACAAGAGGCTCAAATGTACTGGATATAGTACTCACTAACATGGGACAGCACTGCAACCTCCTGTCTGATGTCCTCCTTGGTAAGATTGGACTATAAATCAGTTTAATTTGATGTAATTATAAGACCAGCTATCCTATCACAAAAACTCTTAAGAATTTTTCAAAGATAGATTACTTCTTACTAAGTGATGGTATAAGAAGTTTCAAAGCCACCTTGAATGCAGATAACACAGACTTCTATGCAGAAGTGTACAAAAATGGCCTGTATAACCATTTAAATAGTTGTGTAGAATCAGCTGTATCTGACTGGATTAAAACTAGGACTTGCTGAAAAAACAAGCCACCCTGGTGGACCCCTAGTATAAACAGGCTAAACCACAAGAGAAAGAAACTAATGTCAAAGAACAGGAGGGAACTGACTTAGCAGGGGAAGAAAACCCTCTCTAGCTAAAACTAACAAATTAGTGATCTTGTCAAGTTATCCAAAGCTAATTATGAAGTAAAAATAGCCTCCCTAGCTAAGGACAGTCACAAGGCATTGTTTAACTATACCTGAAATCTAAAAGGGAATAGCCAGCTATGTGATGAACTGGTTGTGGATGGCACCACCTATACTTAACCAGATGTAATAGCCAACCTGCTAGCTGACAGATTTGGAGCAAACATCACTCCCCTGTCCCCTCCAGTCACCCCCAAAGTATATCTGCCACCATTCCTCAGCCTATTATCTCAAGAGAGCAGGTCATCTTGATGCTCTTCAAGGCCACAAATACAGCATTGATGGGACCAGACAACATCCCAGCTTGTCTTTTAAGCAACTTAAAACATGACCTAACACACCACTTGGATGTCTGTTTAACCATAGCCTGTGAACTGGCTATCTTACAGCTGAATGGAAGACAGCAATAGTAATCCCTCTGCACAAAGGGGGACCATCAACTGACCCTGGGAATTATAGGCTCATAAGCTTCACTAACCTCATCTGCAAGGCCATGGAAAGAATTATTATGGACCTTATTAACAAGGACATAGGTAATCTCCATGCTCTAGACCCAACCCAATTTGGATTCACTAAGGAGAGATAATGCCTGTTAACATGTATTGGAGAAAGTCACCAAGGCACTGGATGAGGGAAAGAGAGTGCTTATCACCTCTCTTGACCTAGCCAAGGCATTTGACACAATCGCCCACTGAGGTATTACAGAGAAACTCTCCCATTTGAAAATTAACTCCTACAATACCAGATGGGTAGTTAACTGGCTCACTGACGGAACACATAATGTCAAAGTGGGTGACTTCGCCTCTAGTAAAAGACCAGTCATCAGTGGCGTACCACGTGGTTCTGTGATGGGCCCTTACTGTTTGTAATTTATTTTTCAGAAGTCCAGGCAAACCTGGATGGCCTGTGGCTAACCAAGTTCACTGGTGATTGCAAATTGGGAGCAATCATTGAGTCTTCCAGTGATGTTAATATACTGCAGGCAGGGTTAACAAAGAGAAATGGTTGATGCTAAAATCATGGATTAAAGCTAAATACAAAAAAATGCATTATCATTCCATTTGGGAAAGCTGACATCCCTGCTAATTACATTATAGACCATACCCCTAAGTGCAGACCCAGTAGTACATGATCTGGATACTCAGGCTGATAGTAATCTGAACTTTGACCATCATGTATTCATAGTAGTAAGGAAATCCTTGTATATTGCACATCTTATAAGTAAAGGAATCACATCTACATCTAAAGATGTTATAATTCCATTATACTTGCCCTCATAGCACCAATAATTGAGTAAGATGCTCTGTTTTGCATGTACCTCACCAGACACCTGTAACAAGTGGAGAGACCACAGAGGTTTCTCACCGCAAAATTACAGGGTACACAAAAGAAGTCTTACATAGAAAGATTGCATGCCCTGTAATTGTATTCTGTCTCCTACAGGTTGCTAATGGGTGACCAGTGCCTGGCTTATAGGGCAGTCTCTGACCCAGCCCTGATGGAAATGCTACACATTTGTAAATCAAGCTGCATGAGGGTCACTCACTCTAGGGATCTTAACCTAACCTCTGACATGAACATGTCATGCTGGATAGATATATACATCTCATAGAGACTCCCAGTTCTCTGGAACAAGCTTCCAGTTCATGTGAAACAGAGCCCCTCCCTATCCCTCTTAAATACAACCTAGATTATTGGATGGGTGACAGCAAATTCACTCCTAGGGTGGTGCCCATGTCCATCTTGGACAGAGTAAGTAGGTATTAACTACCATAGATCCTTACCTGTGTGACCTTCACTCATCTAACCTCCGACAATTGGGCAACTTGGAATATATATAACTAGACTTGTATGGGCTCTAGGGCCGTTAGCCTAGTAACCTTCTATGAACTTATGAACTTGTGTGTTACCCAGTGTAGTTTGTTTTCGCATACATGTGCATAATCTGTTATATTCATTATGCTGATTTGTTATATTTTTGAACATGTTATTAGAGGTTATTGCTGTATGTATGTATGTATGTGTATTGTTCTTGATTTCATGTACATTCAATTTATGATACTAACAGACAGACAAACATATCTACCTTGCCTGTGTTGCCTTTGACATGGCATATGTATATAACATATAGACATTCCACTAAATATTTGTTTTGGTTATGTACACATCTATATACGTAGCAGAATTTTTTGTTCTTATGCAGTACTTCTGTTTGTCACTGTGCTTGGTTGTTTGCCTTTCACATGCATAGTTGTAGGTTTGGTTCTGTCCTCTGGTAGAGATATCTACCATCAATAGATCTACCATTGCTCATTGGTGATGTTGCTTGGATTACATGTGCACTACTGATGGACTAAATGGATATATGTATAGTTATCCAATGTGTACTGTGATCTTACTTTATTACCCTGGAACACACATCTACCATTGTTCATACACATCCAGGTATGACTGCCACACAGTTTGTGACATGTCATGTGATAGTGTATAGGTAGATATGTTTTTTTTCTGCATTTCTCCATGGCAGTTATGCATCCCCACCCTGTTTGTTAACCTTCCATTGCCTGTGTTTTGCAGTGTGCTGTCTGTGTAACATACCTTCCTTACTGCTTTTTCCTAACCTTTGTTTTGTGTTGTGCTACTTGTTCTGTGGGTATACCTGCTGTGATGACCTTCACCTCTTCTTTCCCTATGTTTTCTTTTCCTTCTATTCTTAAAAAATGGGACCTATTCTCGCCCTCCCCAAAAAAAAAACATTGCCCATGCCCCTCTGACTTCTATTCTAACATCCTCTTGTGTGTCCATTTTCTTCACCCATACCCCACATCTTTTTTTATCTCCCACTTTCATTGGGTGTCTGCATTACTTTTGGTCCACAAACAACAGCCAAACCCATTGTTAGTAAATGTTAGCTATGGTGATGTGGCCATAATTGCCCTTTGCCTTTTATTAGAAAATGTATGTATTCCATCAGACTCCGTATGTCCAAGCTAATATATTTTAATAGTACATGTATTATGTAGATATCCATTGTTGTTTCTGAATTTACTGTAAAGAGTGATGTAAATATATGTGTGAGTGTGAGTGTGAGTGTGAGTGTGAGTGTGAGTGTGAGTGTGAGTGTGAGTGTGTGTCTGTGTGTCTGTGTGTCTGTGTGTCTATATATATATATATATATGGGTTCATGTCAGACGGTCGACAAGTCATAACATCGACATTACCATGTTTGAGATGAAACGAACGACAAGTCAGATGAACGACAGTTGAAATTACCGACTTTCACTTCTTCGACAACTGAAAATGATTACAAAGGACATCCTTGTGTGACCTGCACACCACCTTTACACTGAGTACATTATAGTACTTACAAACGGTTGCTTTTCAATTTGTAATGCTTACTTAATGTCCTGGTGAGTTACCGTTTGTAGGAAGTGTTTTGTGTTTACGTTATACGGCGAAGTGCTAACATAACCATAGTGCATTGCATAGCGCACTGTTGTCGGACACTTTATATTCAGCTGTCGAAGAAGTGAAAGTCAGTAATTTCAACTGTCGTTCATCTGACTTGTCGTTCATTTCGTCTCAAACATGGTAATGTCGATGTTATGACTTGTCGACCGTCTGACATGAACCCATATATATATATATATATATATATATATATATATATATATATATATGTGTGTGTGTGTGTGTGTGTGTGTGTGTGTGTGTGTGTATATATATATATATATATATATATATATATATATATATGCAAGAAATAGCCTTGTAGCTTTGAAACATGTATTATAATTTAGTAGATGACATACAGAAATATCCACAGTTGTCTTAGACATTTCTGTGTCTACTCTTGCAAATTTATGTTACGAATGCCATGTGGCTTACATTGAGATAGTTAGCAGTTTTAATTTTCTTTTAATCATAATGGAGTCAGTTACTTTCCATAGTTATCCTTGGGTCTATGTTACATGATCAAAACCTTAGGTTATCAAACATCTAAAGGTCGATCATGAAATATTGAACCCTTAACATCGAAAATGCCCATTTCCACATAGGGAAACAATGCCGTTGGCCAAATAAAAAAAGTAAAAAAAATAAGGTTTAAACAGAAATGAAGTGTGAGGCTTCACCCCCCCCCCCCCCCACCAACTAAATATGCCAACTCTGAGATCGCTCTACAGCGGAGAAAGAACAAAATCCACGTAATGGCCAAATGACTCATTTCCCTGTGTAGAAACGGCCATTCGCAATTTTCAGACTTCGACATTTAGTGATCGACCTTTAGGTGTTTGATAACCTAAGGTTTTGATCATGTAATAAGGAACCATTGTCCTCTACCTTACTGTACAGATTTTGTTATATTTCTATACAACTATCAGGATTCTTGAATTATGATAATCTTTCCCTAACTTTGGTACTGTACAATGTGACTGGACAACCATTTATTATTAATCATGGATTACTTATGCATTTTTATAGTGTGCCATTGTAACTGCGATACCCCAATGTGCACTCAGCTATTTTGTGTTTCTTGTTGTACATTAATATACTACAATGTTATCTGCAAGTTTGATGCTGATATCCGTATAATGTGCCAGAGTCCAAAAACTTTATGTAATCCAGCCCATGGTATTCAGAAATGCTTTTCTTAAGAAGTGTGATGTAGTATATTTTCACTAAATATATGAAATGTAGCACTGTCTGTATCTCAGTTAGGTATTTTTGCACTAAACATTTATTTGAAATACAGGTCTAGCTGCATCCTATCCAGATAATGAAAAAAAAAATTCCATATTTCATTCTTAAACATGGTAAAATCAGTATTTTTTTCTGAATACTCCTCTACATTCTGATACTGGTAAGTACTTGTGAAATTTGAAACTCCACTTTAAGAAAAAAATGAGTAAACTTTAAAGAAACAGAGATGGAATTCATGTTCCAGCAGGTAACCTATGTAGATCAGGTTAGAAAAGTGCTGTGCTAAATTTTGTACCAAAATAGGTTACTGTATCAGAAAAGTGTACACACTTGGACTTATATCATCACATATTGGTAACTGCTTATGACCAATGCAACTCTGTGATTATGCCCTGATATAAGGAAAAAGTCAGGTTTGTTAAGTACCTTTCTGACATCAGAAAGTGCTTAATGAGTTCATCTTAAGCACACCTAAGTGCTGTTAATATTAGATCTTACATTAGGGGAACTCTGTGATTATACCCTGATATCAGGATAAAGTCAGGTTGTTAAGTACCTTTCTGACATCAGAATGTGTTTAATGAGCTCATCTTAAGCATACCTAAGTGCTGTTAATATTAGATCTTACGTTAGGGATTAACAGCAGATATTGCTGGCCAGTAAAGAGCAGGAATACTGGATAAAACAGTTTTAAATACTTTTTGATTCTTCACCCTTACACTCTAATAAACAAAAAGCATGTCAGAACAAAGTATCTAACAATCTATAAGTCCAGTGGTTCTTCAGAAGGATGCGTTCTTATTGTCGCCTATCTGTTTGGCAACATTAAGTGCTTTACAAGCTTTTATAGGTTTTTGAAAGCCAGTAAAACATTTTGTGCTGTTACTTTTTTCAGTAAGTGGTAGTACATAGAGCAGATGCAACTCCATGCACAATAAACAATTATGATCAGGGGCTGGATTCCAAATGAAAGGTGTGTTCAGTGCAACGTGCCAAAGGAAGACTTCAGCTCACCAGTGCTGGATGTGATTCTATAATGTACACTAAAACATGACTAAGTAATAATCTATTCAGCACAGGATAGTTACAGACTCCGCACGCACCCATCAGATTCCAAAACACAGTGTGTGCACCCAATGGAACTTAAATGGGACAAAGTGCTTTAAAGATAACTTTATAAAAGCACTCAGTGCAGGCCCTATATGTTGTATTTATAAGCCATGAGAGTAATTCAGTCATTATGGAATAATGTGAAATATGCGGCATTGCTTAAAAAAAATGCAGCTGGCATTTAATGAATTATAGCTGGCTGGGGTACTGCAAGCCATATAGGAAGATATGCAAATGCATCCTAGAAGGCAACTAGGTAGAAACCAAACCAGGCTACAACAAGGTCAGTTTTCTGATCAAGAAACAGTCAACAGGTACCCATTAGACAGAGAACTATTGTACACCATGTATAGGATGTGCACCCTACACATCTATGCATATATTTTGTGAGGTAAGCCCATACCTGTAGAAACCAAAGTTTGCATGAGTCTAGGCAAACTAGCATCTGGGACATTTCAGTGGCATATGGGAGATGCCATAAGAGTGTCACAGACAGCTGCCAGTTGCATCCTCTCACATTTCCTAGCAGCAATGTACAATAATGTGGATGAGTACATCCAGTTCCCATCTACAGTCATGGAGCAAAGAACTGCTATGCAAGATTTCTATGCCATGCCCAATTTTCCCTGTGTCCTTTGTGCAACAGGCTGCATCTACATTGCTTTTATAACACCCACTGTACTTGATGCTGACCTGTTCATAAACAGAAAGAGATGGCCATTGTTCAAATGCCAGGTGGTGTACTCAACTAGATAGCATCAATACAAATATCAAGCCTCAATACAAGTATCATGGTGACACACCCAGCTAGTGTCCATGATTATGCTACATGGAGGGAAGGGGCCTGCGAGCCACTTTCTAACATGGTGAAATACTTGAGGGACTACTACTTGGTAAGTACAGGACCACACCTATGCTGTAATCAGAATCCACACTTGTCAACATTAAGTATGAGGACAAAATATGTGTTTTCTTCGAACAAACAGGTGACTGTGGTCAGCCACTGGAGTCATGGCTAATGATGCCATAGAGATCCCAGTCAAACTCTGCTGAAGATGCCTACAACTGATCATACACCACAGCACAAAACACCATTGACCATATTTTGGTGTGCTGAAATCCAGATTCCAATATCTGGTTACATCTGGAGGTATACTGCAATACACATCAGAAAAGTCAGTCCAGATTATTACTGTGTGTGCTGTGCTACACAACATGTTAACAACAAAACATGGTGGCTTGCCAGCTGCAGGTGTGTCACCTACCCCATGAAGTGCATATGTCGGAAGATGACATATTGCAGCTGTTAGAGAATGATCAGAAGCACACAGGGGTGGAATAAATAGGTGGAGATGATGGGGGATGTGGGAATATGTCCTAGATCAGGCAACACAGCAGCAACTGACACACAACTTTGAGTCATGACAAGCTACACATACATGATTACACAGAGTAAACATCAATGGTCATGTGATGACTCACAACAGCAGTACAGATCAGAACTAATATAAATGACCCATTAGTTGTACACACTGAACATCATACATAACATAAGCTTAAGGTATACCCATAAGTACATATAGATACCACTGACAGGAAACAGAAATGCAGAGAGACTGTCTGAAAGGCACATCAACAAAGAGGAGCACACAGAAACATGTTAGGGATGCAGGAGGTCTGCACAAGGGAAGTTGACATTGGACAGCTAAGATATCATATAGATAAATAGGATGGAATGTTAACCATAAAATAACCACCATCTCAAGAAATCAAGGTCCATGGAATGTATGGGAATGTATCAGCAAATATATACCTAAAACAGAGGCCATCATTATCAGTTACACATGTTATTGCTGTAACATAAGTCATTTCTAGGTAACATGTGTAAACATGAGGAGCTTCAGTGACAGTGACCACACAATATAGATGCGACATACATCAATGTTGGGGATACAGCAACATATGCATCTATATATATATATATATATATATATATATATATATATATATATTAATCACATATTCATATGTGTGTGTTGGTGTGTGTGTGTGTGTGTGTGTGTGTGTGTGTGTGTGTGTGTGTGTGTGTGCAGATTCAACCAGATATTCAGATATGAGAAGACAGACATAATAAATGCAAGTCATTATGATGACTGGAAATGGAACACAGAAATGCAGTGTGTTTTGAGGATGAGACATGCAAAGTAACATATTAAAATGCCACAAGTGACACAAGTATGCATAAAGAGGCATAGTTGTGCATGTAGTAATGGCAGACAACAAAGAAGTGTAATATAAAGATTACTCCAATCTGTACACTAGCAAATGATGCAAACATGAAAGCATGACTTCACATATTACATTACTGATGTCAATATCATTACTAACATGTCAATGTTAAAAAGCTAATACATAACATGAATTACAGCTAGTCACCTAGGTCAGATAAATGATCAGAAAATCCTGTGGCATCAGATATTTGAACAACCACCTACAGATTACTTTGCCAGTGGTCAGCACAGTGGTCATCTCTGCAATAGGGTCAGAATGACACAACAGGAAACATATTGGATCAACTGTCAATGTTAATCTAATGCAGTCAATGGTGCCCATGCTGACATCTTACATTGTGGTAACGGTTGCCCCTGTCATGTCTGGAAACACTTGGTCCACATTGCTCTACAGAGAAACTGAATGTGGGACACTACTAGCATATGGGGACACAATGTGGGAAAGAACATGACTGCAGTGTGGTCATCTGGATATGACTACTGGGCACACAGTGGAGTGGCCATCAGCAGAAGTACGTGTAAGTTGCAGCTCAGACATTGCTGTCCAATGGCCAAGTGTGGGTCTAATAAGGAGAGTCTGCCTCTCCCCACTGGAGGTAATCTTAGTACAGTTAGGGCATGTAACACCTGGCTAGAACTACAGCATGGCTGTAGCACTGCTGTAAGAAGTAAGTAGCTCAATAGACACTAAAAAGTGATTTTTTGTCAAGGGGCAATTCAGAAAAGGAAATAGATATATGTATTCAACAATCTTTGAAGGAAAGAGAGTCTAAGTGTAGACCCTGTTTCTTTGATTATAATACAGTTGCCAATAGTGTGAGCCAACGGGATGTAGGTAATAGAATTAGAATTCCGTTGACGTACTCTAGTGATGTAAATATTTTTTGTGACATCATCAAGAAGAACTGGAATATTTTATAGGCTTCTGATGAACTTAGGGAAATTGTGGAAGATAGACCTTATTTTTCTTTTAAAGATAACATGTCACTGAAAAGACAGTTATGTTATAGATCATAAGAGTATAAACCATTAATAAACTCACAGAGACATGGGACATACGCTTCCAGATGTTGTTCTGCTTGTAGTTATATCCATTTAGGTTTTAGTTATATGCATCCAGAGATAGGTGCTGTAATTGAATGTAAATTTTATATTGATTGTAATACTAGAAATGTAGTTTATTTTAGTTATTGTCAGTTATGTAATGTTTTTTTATATTGGGAAGACCAATCGCTCATTTAAAGAGCACATAATGGAACATGTTAGGGATATTAGAAATGAGAAGGGAAGTAATACTTTGGCAGGACGTATTAACACCAAAGGTTCACAGCATATTTTTAAGTTTTTTTATTAGTAATTGTAAAAGAAAACATTGGGGTGGTGATTTAAAGAACAGGATAGAGTTGACAGAGCAAAAATGGATAATGCGTTTTAGAGCAGATAAGACACCGGGGATTAATGATGCTGTAACACTGAAACCTTTTCTTCAAGGTCATACTTTAAAACATTAATGTATATATTATATTTTATTTCTGGAAGATTATTAATTATGTGGTGTTATTGTGTGTCAATGTATATAGTTTTTGTATTTTATATGTTTTCAAAAATTTTTAAAAAAAAATTAAGATATATGTCAGGAGAATGTATGATTTTATTGGATGCTGTGAGCCACTTTAAGCTGATCGGTCAGATGAATGTTTAAATGGCTAATTGGTTTTGAATGTGATAGTCTGAAGAAGCAATATTCTTATCCTGAAAGCGCTTACTTTGTGTGTTATAATTAAAGTTTTGTTGTGTGGCTGTGTGGTTCAGTACTTTGTTGTTTTTACTTGGATGTAATATATTGTACTTAGCACCAAATCTCGTCCAGTATCTAGCCTTGCTCTGCTTTTTGTAATAACAGAAAAAGCCTTACCACAAAAACACAGGGAAGTAAGGAAAAGGAAGGGGAAAATGTCATAATGGAAGTGTCAAACAGAGAAAACTATAAAGCAGTTAAGACAAGAAGTTTCACTGTTAGAATAGTATAGAAGAGGGAACAGATCAACAAAAATATTCAGAAAGATGTGATAAAAGAAATGTACAGTATCAGAACAGATCAGGATCTATTGTGTACTGTTGCAAATAATAAACTAAAAATCTCAGCACAGGAAGAAAAACTAAGGCAAATGGAATTGAAACACCACAAAAAAAGAAGAAATAGATACATTTTGGAGAAATATCTTTGAAGATGCCATGGAACATAACAAAGATGCTAAATGGATAGAAAAAGTGAAAAGAAAGAATAAGAAGTTCAAATGTACAGGATATAAAATTGGACGAAATAACGACCAGAGAGATTAAAACAAAGTAAAGAAGAAAAGCTCCTAACTGGAAATCCTCAGGCCCAGATGAAGTGCCTAACTTCTGGCTAAAAGTATTAATATCTTTACATGAGGATTTAGCCTGGTTAACAACAGGAAAAACAATACCCCTACTTAACGGAGAACTCTAAAAAGAGGAAGAATCTAAGTATAACATGGATAGACTACAAAAAAGCATTAGATAGTATCCTGCACTCATGGATAAAAGAGTGCTTAAAAATGTAAAAGATACACCCTACACTGATCAATTACATTACAGTGATGAAAAACAGTGGCAAACCACTTTGCAGTTAAGCCATAATAGAGGACAAATTATTATTCCTGGGATAAAAAGGGAGATATTTCAGGGTGACTCTCTGTCACTGTTGCTCTTTTTTTTGTCCTTAACCCATTAAGCCATCTACCTAGATTACGCAATGGCTACAATTTGGCTCCCAGAAAAAAACAAGTAAAAGACTTCTCATCTTCTTTTTGTAGATGATATAAAACTGTATACTTTATCAGATGAGGAACTGAAAGCAGAACTGCAAGTCATCAAAATATTTTCAGATGATATAAGAATGTCATTTGGTCTTGATAATTGTACAATAGCGACCTTTAAAGGAGGAAAGCTGCAGAACCAAGAAAATGTCAATTTATGGCAGGAATGAGAAATAAAAGAACTTGAGCAAGAGGTAGTGTATAAATATTTGGGAACTGATGATGGATCAACAATAAAATACAAACAAATGTGAATAAAACTTAGTAAGGAATATTTTAGCAGGCTTAAATTAATACTGAAAACAGTGTTGACATCTAGGAACACATTCCAAGCTATAAACCATTTTGCTCTTCCTATCCTAACTTACAGTTTTGTTGTAACTGACTGGCCCCAAAAGGAGTTGGATATAAAATGAGTGCATACCAAGACAATATATTCCCTGTTCTAAAGGAGTTATGGCCCTCATTGAAATTGATTACATGTATAGTTCTGCAATCATGGAACTGCATACATTTTTGCTGACCTCACAAGACCCAAACATAGTGAAAGTTTTGAAACATGAGAAGAATGAATCTAAGATGACTTCCCTGCTTAGTTTAGCAGAAGCATATCAGCGTCAAGTGGGAATTGAAATCAAAGCAGAAATAGATAAAAATCAGGCAGTAACTGAATGTGCTAAAAAACAAAATAAAGAATATAAGATAAAGGATAAGATGAGAAGGCAAGAAATATGGAAACTGCATAAGTATTGCAAGTATTGAAATCTCTTGGGACAACCTCATGTTGATCAGGATCGAACACAGAGATGCTTAAAAAGAGGTGAATTTAAACCAAAAGATGAATTATTAATATTGGCAGCCCAAGACAGTGGACTGTGTCCACATTGGTTTACAAAGTCCATTGAACATATGAGAGAAAAAGCAAATGTAAGTTTTGTAAAACAGAATTGGAAACAGTCACACTTCATGTTGCTGGTTGCGCTATACTAATGGCAGAAGGACTGTATAATGAAAGGCATTATAGTGTGGCAAGACTTTTGTAATGTTGATTGTGCAAACATTATAATATTGAAGTAGCTAAAAAACATTGCAAACATGAGCCACAAAGCATCATAGAAAATGATGAGGTTTATATCACATAGGATCACCCATTACCAGCAGTTCAAAAAATAGATGCGAGAAAACCAGATATAGTAGTCCATGAAAAGAAGACAAAAGTAGCTTTAATCACTGAAATTTCTGCACCCATTGATTACAGCATCTTATATACAGAGAGAGAGAGAGAGTGAGAGAGAGAGAGACGCAAAGTTATCAAATGCCAGGATTTGAAGAAGGAATGAAGACAATGTGGAAGAAGGATATACAGACAGCTCCAATAATAGTAGGCATAATGGGTCTTGTAAAAAAGAATTTTCAGTCATACTTAGATATGTTACCAATACAAGTAACTCCATACAAATTGCAGAAGTAGTCATTACTGGGAACACTGGAGGTGCTGCAAAGAGCACTTATGGCTAACATCAAAGACTGAAGCAATACTAATCTCATGAACTTTAATCATACTTTGTCTTAGGAATGGAGTCCATTCCTTCATGGCATTAGAAACCCAAACAACTTGGAGAATTTAAAAGAAAAATGGATCCTATAGTACAACAAGGCACACAAACATTAACATGTGTATATGTGCCACACTCATGAATGCAGGCAGAGGCAAAGGACAGCTATAGCACACACTAACAGGAAGTGGGGACACTTATGTGGCAAATGGTGCACCTGTCATCCAGATATACCATATATGGAACACGGCAATAAGAATATCATACATCACAATTATGCTAGAAAGTCCTGCATCCAGTAAATAAGATGGACAACAATACCTGGTTTGTCTGTATGTGCAGCTGCAAGGCCCATCTCCTGTAATGATGTATCGGCAGGTTACAATGGAAGGAAAAAAATCAGCTTGTGAGTATACTTCACTGACATGACAGGAGGCAGAGGCACAGAAAGCTATGCATCACACTAACAGTATATGGACACCCTTAAGTGATGTGTAGCTGCTGTGCAGATGTTGATGGACCTATGCAACTGAAAAACAAAACATCACAAATGCTGCTGGCATTGATATGTATGCAGCATGTCGGTAAGATAACATGCAGTACACATACGTTGTGCATTGACATCATGTGCATTTCCTCATTTACAATGCAAAGCTATGCAAAACAATCTTTTTCATGTATAGTACTGTTATGTGTAGAAAAACAGAATGGATATGAAAACAGTGGTTGATTATGTAATACATGCAACAACATAATCACATGTAGCAATCCCTTAAAAAGGATGTGCAGGTCATATGTGGAATTTGAGTCCATGGCATTGGATATCACAAATGGGGAATAACTACACAAGCATTGTGCTACACCCCTAGTACTGTAACTTTGCTGATTCGACAGTTACGTGCACATCTAAACATAATGATCATGAGTACCTAAGAATGTCAGATGCCTGTCATATATGACCAGAGTCAGTGGCACACAACATAAATGTTACTGTCATTATCTGGTATGCAACACACATAATGGAAGTTATACAGAAACAGTGAAGAAAGTAGTCATTAATATTAAAATGAACTGCTGTGCAGTCATGGCTACACATCAACACAATAAATAGTGAGCAGTCAAAAAGCCATCTTCATGTTGTTTCTTTCAGACTGAATGCACTAACAACCACAATTATATTACTAAGCATCAGAATATCCATAAACTACTCATGGAATATGCAACTTATGGAAATCCTTGGAACTCATCGGTTTCCATAAACATACCACAGGCAGTACAAGTTAATCAGAAATGACTATGGTTATATTTTTCTTCTGGCTTTATCTATAGTACATATGTTATTAAACATCGGAGAGTATCTGTAAACTAGTCAGTGAACATACAACTTATGGAAACCCTCAGAAATTATTGATTTCCATAAACATACCATAGACATTGCAGATTAATCAGAAATTACTACGAATATATTTTCCTTTTATCCTTAGCTACTATTCAGTGAGGCTGTTTCCTTTTTTTTTCCTCCATAAAACTGTATGTGGAAAATCTGCTTGTCACTGATGCTCATTTACCCATTTGCATGCATATTGTTCAATTCTACATTCTTCCTTTATGTCACAGAAGAATTATAATGCAGACAATTAAGCTAAGAAAAAGGACTGACAACATGTATAAGTTGATTTGTATGGGTTAATGATAACATAATTATTGACAAATGCAGTTTATTCCATCACAGCAATGCCAGAAGGTGACAGCTTACCTTTGAATCTAGCTGTGCATCATCTGTATCTCAAAGTGAGTTTAGCTGACTGCACACAGCTCTTAACTACTATTTCTGCAGACATAATTAATACGTTTCATTAACATTCAATGCTTTGGAATCCCATTTGCACAAGTCCCTGTAAGTTCTCAAAATCTGGTGCTAATAGTTCAGTATAACTAGAAGGTGCTCTGTGCAACTAGCCAATAGGTATCAGTAAACCGGAGTATGTATTACACATGCCTGATGACCTCCAGTAGTCTGATACCAGTTTATATCTGCCAACTTTAAAGTGTGATATTGATACAGTTACTGTTTATTCCATTGCTACCTGTGAAGTGAGTGGGACCTCAGCATTTTTGTGAAGGCATTTTATAGTACCAGTTTCAACTGCAATACTGAGGATGTTAACCAAGAGAAGACTTCAGCATGTACAGGCACTGAACTGGCCCAAGGAATATATCCCCCAGATGCTCACTGGCTATGCTGGATATGACCAGAGGATGTCAGCATGTCCCAGGACCTTCACAATGATTGAGATATAGAATATGATTGCGAGGGAGCACTGGAGACAGACTGGGATCTACCGAACTGGCATACAAGTCCATCACCACTATGATGACTTGCATCACAGGGACACAGAGGATTTTCACTGGAGGGTCACTGAGGTCTGATGCCAGTCAGCAGATATCTACAGTAAGTTTCATAATTCACACCTTAATGCCTTCATTATAATAAATGTATTTGTAGAATCCATCTGTATTTTTTAATTTCTCAAGTCTTTTGGGTTTCTAATACCATGATGGGAATGGACCCCATTCCTAAGTCAAAGTGCAATTAAAGTTCATGAAATTAGTATTGTTTCACTCTTTGATGTTAGCCAAAAGTGCTCTTTGCAGCACCCGCAATGTGCCCAGTAATGACTCCTTTTGCAATTCGTAAAGTGTTACATGAATTGGTAACATATCTAAATATGACTGTAAATTCTTTTTTTTATAAGATCAGTTGCTCCTACTACTATTAGAACTGTCTGGGAAACTTTCTTCCACATCGCTCTTGTTTCTGCCTGCAGATCAAGGTATTTTATGACTGTGTCTATCTGTACGCAAGACATTGTAGTCACTATGTGTGGCAATTTCAATGATCAATGCTACTTTTGTATTCTTTTCTTGGACCACTATATCTGGTTTTCTAGCATCCATCTTTTGGACTGTTGGTATTGGGTGATCCCATATGATATAAACTTCATAATTTTCTATTACTGCTGGGCGTCCGGAGATAGAGACTTATCCTATATTGTGAAGACATGTATGTGAGTGTATAGCAATTATCTGCTGCATTATTATACTCAGTTTTACAGCCATAGCTAAACCTAACGCTTTATTACCTATGCTTACTTAATGGACTGTTTACACTATTTTCTCTTTGAATAGTTGAAATATCATTGTATGGCTGTCTTCTACGAGACACTTGGAAGTATTATCCTCAAATTTTTCCACCTGTATACGATAGCTGTAGAGTCTTTAATACCTTAAAGTGTGTTAGTGAATCACTGTATTGCTTGTTGATGGTTTTTTTTAGTCTTGGTGTAATGTAAATTCATGCTGTTAAGTTACTTGAACCAGCATAGCTTACACACGTGGGCTTGTTTTTAGGTGCGTCAAGGTATCCCACTGATAAGAGCTGTTAGTATTAGTATAATATGCAATGTAAATTCATGCTGTTAAATTACCTGAACCAGCATAGCTTATACACGTGGGCTTGCTTTCAGGCGCGTCAAGGTAACACACTGAAAAGAGCTGTTAGTACTAATATTAAATGCCTTGTTTTAGTCCTATTGAATATTAGACTTACGCCACTTGTATATAACTCTGTATCCACTGTGTTTAGGTAAAGCTCTAACTGAATCCTATACTTTTACAGTAAAATAACTAGTTTTTTAAGTTTTGTGGAAACAGGGTAGCGTGCACGAGGGCTTGTAATCCCTCTGCGTCATTCTATCTCCTCCAAAGTGTCTGGCGGCTTAAACTCATATCCCCACCTTAACTACTGATGGAACGCTGAGTTTCTATAGCGGGTTATAGTGTATACATTTATTTAATACTAACGTAGCTAATTGCGTTCTTATTATCTATTTAGTTCACAATTCCATCTTTACTCCCTTAGACTATCAAGACACGCTACCTAATATTAATGTACTGTTCTCGAAATACTCTGCTGTGAGTGTTAAGTTGAATCCTAACTTGATTTTTAAACCATTTCAGTTTATTAGTAACGCTAGGCGCTTAATGCATCTCCTCATTGTCGCATTCAACTGACCCTGAAATTTTTACTATTACTAACAAGCGTTTTAATTCTTTATGGACCCAAGTAGCGTGAGCATGGGGGCGTGCTAAACTTATAACATCGCTAAATTTGTATTACGCGAGTGTGGCTGCCTAAGCGTAGAGCCCCAACTAAACCCTATTTGAGTATACTGAGCTCTGGTGGCTCGATCTAACGGTCAAACCCGTCTCCTCAAATCTGGAATTATCTGTTAACACCTAGTATTCTCTTCTGGAATTCCTGAGTCCCATCTCTGATCCCTAATTGCTTGAAAAAACAATAGTTATTTCTTTTGCTACTAGGGTTATATGTTGAGTCCTACCTGGATTCTTTACTGATTTATGTATAACGCCAGGCGTTGGGAGTGATATCCCCTTGTACTTCTCATATACAGATATTGGATACTCTAGTGTATTCTACGTGGGTATCCATTGTAATTAGCCTTCCTAATACTATAATTAGAGCCCCCTCTGATAAGTTTACTTGGCAATGTGGGATGTTTGATCACACTAGAGGACAACTATTACTTGTTTCTCAATTCAACAATGATCTTTATGTTTCTATCCTATACTTGTGAGTAAAATAGTGTAAAAGAATGTTTAGCTATCTATATTAATCTATCTGTTTTGTTAAGTATTATATGTTCTTGAGGTGTTCTCTGCTCTATTGCTTTTATTGATTTGTATCAAGAATGAAACGCTGATGTTACTAATGATTTCTGGTGCATTGTAACCTATTTTTGCTTTCAGTCCTTGCTCTATTTCATTCACTATCTCTCTCTCTCTCTTTACCTTATAATAGAGAGGTCAATTGATAAACTGAAGCAAAGTTTTTCCTGCCTACCAACCTCCTGGAATTTACGGAACTTCCTCTACTGTGGTCATACCCTTCACCACCCAGTGAAACCTAGTTAATAAGATATTTTAAGTATGTCCTGTTTCCTTATTTGACAAGACTATATCTACTTTTGTATCTTTAGTTAAGCATCCCTCCTGAATTACCAGCAGCCAACAAATCCCCACCCCCCCATATATACCACTATTTATTTCTTATACATATTTATTCCTCAATCACTTTCTGTTCGCCTGCACATCACAATTAATCCTCTTCTCCCCATCTGTGTCGAGCCTCCTGCTCTGGTGACTGTCCTCTGCAATTACATAACTGGCCACAAGGTGGCACCCTTATCATTTCTTCTGCTGCTACTCCTCTTTTCTCCACTCATATGCTTATCTTTTGAATCCCTCATCCATTCCCATTTGTCCTCTAACTGTAACTTCACCCAGATTTGCTTTTTAACCTACCCTCTCCTACCTTACCTTGTTACTTTAGACACCAGTATTTCTACATATTATATATCTACACACTAGCTAACTCACACTATCTCTCTAACCCACTGACTTACCTGTTAATTCTTCCCTTTCACTGATTGTTTCCTGCTGTACTCCGCTCTCTGGTATCTTCCCGCTCCGTTCTCCCTTCGGGCTCACTCCGCTCCCCTACCCTGCCCCCATTTCCCACCCGCCACCAGTAAGTCTACCTTTATACCCTCTTAACCACTCCCCCTCTATTTTCCAACCAACCACTCACTTGCTACTAGCCACACCTTTCTCATATCTCCACATCCACTAGATATAGATCCTCCCCCTATTATCTCATCTCCTTCTCACAGGTAATAGCCCCTTTTTCCTCCTATCTCTACATATACTTATTTTTACCTTTTCTTATCATGCCTAACCTATCCCAATATGTACTAGCATTCTCATTGCTGACTTCTTTTACCACAACCTACTTCCTTACCTTCTATGAACATCCCCTTCTCAACACTCTGTTCATCCCATCCAAAGGTGCTACTATATCTCTTCCTGTCTCTCACATAAGCTTCTCTAATTCCACCTCCAACCCCTGCTACACCCAAGCTAAATACTATCGACTTACCCATATTAAATATTCTATTCTTAACAATCGAAAGTTACTTAACTATTACTCTAAAACTATCCAATATCACACTTTTACTCTATTTCACTCCCTAATAGATGGAGACATTCATCCTAACCCAGGCCCTAAGTTTCACTTATCCTATTCTAACAGTAAACAGTCTCATTCAACCCCCTGTTTATCAGCCCAATCCTCTAAATCACTCTTAATTGCCCATCTTAATATTCGTAGTATCTGCAACAAAATTACTCAAGTCCATGCTCTCCTAGAAGTTCACCATTTCGACATCCTATGTTTAACTGAAACATGGCTTAAACCAACAATACTAGATACGGAAATTATTCCCCCGGGTTACAATATCATTCGACAGGACCGCATTAAGAAAAAAGGTGGGGGGGTAGCAACACTTTATAAAGCAGGATTACAAATCAACAAAATAAACCATAAATTACATTCTGATAACAATGCAGAAATAATTATTTCAAAATTACTACTAAACAACCAGAAATCAGTTAACATCATTTGCACTTATCTTCCACCAGGTAACAATCAAAATAACTTAGAAGACCTACTAAGCTGTCTTTCCCTCAATTACCCACAAGAAACCTTACTACTAGGAGACGTTAACACTGATTGGAACCAATGCAATAATGCCAATCAATCCTCTCTGATCAATTTGCATGGTTTTACACAACTCATTAATTCTGGAACTAGAATCAACAAATCTAATAACAAAGAAAGTATCCTGGACTGGATACTAACAAATCGTCCACAGGATAATTATATAACAGGAACCCTACCTGATGACCTTAGCGACCACTCTCTAATATACATAATTAGACATAAAACAAATGTTAATATTTCCCCCCCAGTTAGAACTGCACGCAGTAAAAACACTTTGACCAGGAACTGTTCCTAAATGAACTTAAACACTGTAACTGGGAACCTCTCAAGTCCCTTCCAATAAATGAAGCAGTATCCTATTTTAATAATACCTTCCTTAACAATCCTTGACCATCATGCCCCTATCTGTAACATCAGAGTGAAAAATAAACCAGCAGTATGGCTCACAAGCCAGACTAAAAAACTTATCCTATCCAGAAATAAATCCTGGGCAAATTGGCGCACCTCGAAACACATAACTGATCATCAACATTTCAGGCAACAAAGAAACATAACAAAAAAAGCTATCCTACAGGACAAAAAGAACTTCTACATCCAACTACAAAAATCTTCCCTTCAACAACCTCAGAAGTTCTGGACTTCTATTAACAGGCTCATATCCCCAGGTAAACTAGACACACCACATCCTCTTGGCTCCAACACTAATGACCCTACACAAACAGCAAATGCTTTTAATACTTTCTTTACTTCAGCTGTTCAAAATTTAGCTAATCAACAAAATCCAGATACTGCCAACTTGCCCGCTACCAAATCCGCACCCCCTCCATTCCACCTAGAACCAATATCCACCACCTATATCTCTTCCTTACTTCAAAAACTTAAACCTTCTACCCCCTCAGCTGACAATTTACCAGGGGAATACCTCCAACTAGGTGCCACAGCTATTGCCTACCCCATCTCTATACTTATTAATAGAACAATTAAAGAAAGTACTATTCCATCTATCTGGAAAATCTCACATATTAATGCTGTAGGTCCGAGAAGTTCAAGAACACGGGAATCCGGTATTACCACAGCAAACTCACTGACAAAATCCACGCTGTAGAAAGATGAAAATTCTCAGCAATTCTCAGCAATAATGGATGATTTATTCTTGAAATAACATGCACAAAATAGCAGCACAAACACAAATTAGTAGCAGCACAGAAACGAATTTACCCGGGTTTCGTCCGATGTGACGAACTTCTTCAGAATCTCACATATTATTCCTATTCACAAAGGAGGTGATTCTGCTGATTACTCAAACTACCGTCCCATAGCTCTACTATCTCCACTGGCCAAAATTATGGAAAAATATATCCATAAACAATTAATTTCCCACCTTATCCACCATAATCTCTTATCCAACTGTCAGCATGGCTTTCGTCCTTTCCACAGTACTACCACTGCCCTTTTTTCCTTTACCAACTGCATCAACAAAAATCACAACAATAATTCCCTGTCATCAGCACTCTTTGTAGACCTTTCTAAGGCCTTTGATATGGTCAACCATAAACTTCTACTTCACCTTCTAAAGTCCCTATCTCTTGATAATTCTGCCCTGAACTGGTTTACATCCTACCTGGATAACCGAAAACAAGCTGTACTCTGGCAGAATAATCTTTCTGAACTTCTTCCTACATCCCTAGGAGTCCCACAGGGCTCTATCTTAGGTCCACTACTATTCTCCATTTTTATCAATGATCTACATCTCTCTGTTCCCTTCTCCACCTGCATACAATATGCTGACGACTCCACAATCATTTGTTCAGCGTCTTCCCAAACTGAACTTCTTTCTCTCACGCAAAAATCATTCACCACTATAGAAAAATGGTTCTTAAACCATTGTCTTCTCCTCAACCCAAAAAAAAACAAATTATTACTCCTTACACCCTCACACTCATCTCCCCCTTTTCAGTTTACCTTGAAATCTAATAATGGTACCATTATATCTCCTGAGACTACCACCAAACTCCTTGGTATCACAATAGATAACCAACTAAAATTCAACACTCACATACACACTACAATAAAATCTACTAACAAAAAACTAGGATCCCTGTACAGAATCAAACAATTTCTTACTCCACTAGCCAGAACTACAATTGCAAGAACTCACTTAATCTCTACCCTATTATATGCCTCCCCCATTTACACCAACTTGTCTCAAAACAATCTTAAGAAACTAGCCAAATCATATAATAACATTGCCAGGTTTGCCACTAACTCACCATATAGGACACATCACTGTCAGAACCTTAAACAACTAGGTTGGCTAGAGTTACCTCACCTTTTACAATTTAACCAACTTATTATTGCCCATAAAGTCCTTCATCAACCCAATAACACCCCAATTTTCTCCACACTCATAACACCATATTCTAACCTAAAAAAGTTACGCTCTACTAATAAAATGCAGATGCAAATGTCTTTCTCTTATAACTCTGCAGGAGACTCTCTCTTTTCTAACTTTGTTGGGAAAATATGGAACCACTTACCTACTGACCTTACAGCTATTACATCTCTCCCTCTATTCAAATCTAGCCTTAAACATTTCCTCTCCAACCACTGGTTATGTTCTTGTAATAACCCTGACTAATCTCTCCTCTCTCTTGCTTTTCCTAAGTACTACCCTGTTTTCCTTCAAAATTTTAATTTAAAACCTATTTCTTAGAACTGCTTTACTCACTGTCTTTTTTACTCTTTAGTTTCACAACCTAACCCACCTACCTAACTATCCTTACAAGTCTTGTCTTATCCTGAAGATGTCTCTACTATCCTTAATTTCCCTACCTCTTCTCTAGTATTTTCCTTCTTATCAGTTGAATATAATTAAGTCCCATTATGCTATGTACCAATCTTATTTTTCCTAATGTATTGTGATACATTATTGTACTGTTGATCTAACTAACTTGTGATATTAAATGTTTTGTGTACTTGGAGCTTTTCTCCTCGGGCCTCCACTGAAAAAGGACATGTATCCAGTTGGACTAGCCCGGTCAACAAATGTAAATAAATGTAAATAAATAAATAAATAAATTACTCTGTGGCCCATGTTTCCAGTGTTTTTCAGCCACTTTGATACCATAATGTTTGCACAATCTCCAGTGTAACAGTCTCACCACATTATTATGCCTTTCACTATACAGTCCCTCTGCCATCAGTGCATCACAACCAGCAACAATGTGTGTGGCTGTTTCCAGTTTGGTTTTACAAAACCTATATATGTCTGTTTCTCCCACATGTTCAATGGACTTTGTAAATCAGCGTGTATGTAGCCCACTGCCTTGGGCTGCCAATATTAACCTCCATTTCTTGATGTGAATTCTCCTCTCCTTAACCATTCCTGCATTTGTTCTTGATCAACATGAGCTGTTCCAGAAGTTTTCTATGCTTGCAACTATATTTATGTTTTTTCCACATTTCTCGCCTTCTCATCTCGTCCTTTACTTTACATTCTTTTTTTTGTTTTTTAGCCCATTCAGTTTCTGCCTGGTTTTTATCTACTTCTGGATTGATTTCCATTCCTGCTTGACGTAGATATGTTTCTGCTAAATTAAGCAGAGATGTCATCTTCGATTTATTCTCCTCATGTTTCAAAACTTTCACTTTCCATCTGTCTATGAGGCTCTTTCAATTGTATTTAATGAGTGCCTGTACTGATAATAGTAATGCAAATACAGTTAACATTACCATTTTGACAATTTCTTTTTTTTTCAAAACGGGTTTATTGTTTTAACATATAAGAGAAATATCATAACAATTTTATACAAGTAATTAAAAATGGATATTATTATAATATTCAACAAAACAACTAAAGTATTTACAAAGACATCCACTACAATCAGATCAATTAATTAAACTAAAATACCATGCTATTGAAATTAGAATTTTTTTAACAAATTTTGTAAATTATCCCATACAATATAATAAGATGTTTTTCTAGTTGTTCTTGACCTAATTGTGTTTATTTCCATATGGCACACTATATTCATAACATTTTTAAATTCATTGAACGAAGGAGGTGTATCTGAAATCCAATTTCTGGTTATTATTTTCCTAGCCACTGCTAGAATAGACCATAACAAGGGAAGCTTAACCTTTTGAACACTTTGAGGTACAGGTGTGTTGAATAATATAAGAGATTTAGAAATAATGAAGTTATCTGTAAAAAGAGCCTGCAAAATTCATTAATTGACTTCCAGTATTCTTTCAATTTTATACAGTCATAAAACATATGAGCCCAGTCAGCATTAATTTCTACATTACATCTCTTACATAGATTATCTTTATTATTTATTTTATTCATCATCAAAGATGTATAAAAAGATCTATGTAAAAATTTCCATGTATAAAGTCTCCAGACAATGGAAGACGTAGTTCTATAAGCAGATTCCAATATATATTGTTTATCTTGTTGATTTGGTGGGTCCCCATTATTAGAAGTGAAATAATTCCAGTATGAATCTACACTGTAAAAAGTTTCTTGTCTGATAATTTTATGTATGTATGAAAGTTTACCTTTATCAGAAACTTTATGTTGTAAATTTAATATCAAGTAATCAATCAGTGTTGGAATAGATTCTTTAACTGTTATAGACATTAGATCTATTTTATTAATGAGATGTTGTCTAAAGGTCTGAACCTCTAACCAGCAAGTTTCTCTTAGATCAAATTCTTGTTTTAAGAAATCTAGATTTTTAACTTTATTATCAGATATCAACTGATACCAGTACTTTAGATCATTATCTATAGCTAAATGAGTTCCTTCAGAAGTAGATGACAAAAGCATACCCTGAGTATACATTATAGGGAATATAATAAAATTCCATTCCCTATACTTAGGGTGCATGAATATAAAGTTACGATAGCCAATAATAATGTTTAATGGGTAACAAACCATATGTTTAGGTGTAATAGGTGAAGTACAAAATTCCTTTAGTAACCATAACATGGAGTTATTTGCAATCATATTTTTATGTGTTAAGGAGATTTTCATGAAGTGCATACTAATTAGCTTCCAATAATCTTTCCATTTTGCAACATATGACTGATCTATTAATAAAGTAATGACTTTTACAATAGAAGAGATAGTATATAAATTAAAGTCTGGAAAAGAAATACCCCCTTGAGACCAGCTATTAGTATGTTTCTTTAATGCAATCCTAGGTCTATTAGGTGCCCATAGGAAATTTAACATTAGTGTATTCAGTTTCTTGATAATTATTTTTGTAGGTGGAAGTATTATTGATTGTATTAAGTATAAAATCTTGGGGAATATTATCATTTTAATAATTGTAAGTCTCTCCTCCATAGTAAAAAACATATTATTCCAGGTATTAAAAAGGTTTTGTATATTAAGAAAACAGGTATTATAATTATTATATATAATAGATTTAATATCTTTAGATAGTATTATACCTAAATAAGTTATCTGACCTGAATTGGGTACATATTTAGTAAAATCACTAATGAGAATATTTTTTCGTGTATATATAGGTAGTATTTTAGTTTTTTCTTCATTGAATATTAAACCAGAAATACTTTTAAAATTCATCATTTTATCAAATAGAGACTGCATAGAAGAATTAGATCCTGCTGATGTAATTAGAACATCATCTGCAAAAAGTTGAATTTTGGATGTTATATTTTCATCTATTTCAAAACCCTCTATGTCAGTACTGTTTCTGATCAAATTAGCCCAAGGCTCCATTACTAAAGTGAATAATAGTGGAGAAAGTGGACATCCTTGTTTTGTACCTTTAAAAATGGGTATTTTTGTGAAACATATGTTCCTACCTTAATATAAGCCAAAGTTCCTTTGTATAAATGCTCAATTAGATTTACAAATGCATCTGAGAAGTTTGTGCACTTTAGTAAGGTAAACAGATAGTCCCAACTTACTGAATCAAATGCTGAACTTATATCAAGACTAATAAGTGTTAAATCTTTCTTTTTCCTATTTGCAAAATCAATTAATGTTAAAGTTCTTCTTATATTATCAAAAGTATTTCTATTTACAATGAAGCCTGTCTGATCTATATCTATAATGCCGGGGATGATTGTCTTCAGTCTATCAGCAAAAATACTCATAAAAATTTTATAATCAACATTAAGTAATGAGATGGGTCGATATGAAGTGCATCTAGTTGGATCTTTATTAGGTTTTAAAATTGGCGAAATAAATGTATATTGCCAAGATGGGGGGGCTATTAACTCAGTTTGGGCCAAAATAAAAACCTTATGTATTAATGAATATGCACTTTTAGAGAGGATTTTATATATCTCTGGTATAATACCATCATTACCCAATGCTTTGTTTGATTTAAGCTTATTTATTTGTGTAATAACCTCTGTATATGAAATACTTTTGTCCAATAGTTTAATCTGTTGTTTATTAAGCTTTTTATTCATGTTTGTGGTTATAAACTCCTTTATTTTATCTTTAGGTTCCATGTTAATGTTATTATGGTTAATTTTGTGAAAGTGATTTCTAAATTCATCTAGTATTTCTGGTATACTAGAAACATTCTTCTTTTTCCTTAGAGAAAAGATTTCTTTGATATGGTTTTGTTTATTCAACCTTTTTGTTTTATTTTTAAGTCTATGTAAATATTTGGGGCTTATTGAATAAGACAAAAACTTGTATTTCTCTAAAGTTATTTTAACTTTATGAGTTAAAATTTCTTTGTATTTCTCATTTAGTTTGTTTATTTCTTCAGTAACTTTCTTGTCCATAATATTTTCTTTATTATGTTTATGAGTCTAATTTACTTTGAATATCTAACAATTCCTTATCCCAAGATTTCCTTTTATTATTATACCATCTGATACTTTGTCCATATAGATATGATTTTAAGGCATCCCAAACATAGACAATGGAGACTTCAGGAGTATTATTTATGTCTAAAAAATGTTTTACTTCTGAAAGTATATATTCTTTATAGTCTTTTAGTTTAGTTAAGTATGCTGGTATCCTTTTGATCTGAACATTATGAGTATTTTTATCATGAATTCAAAACAATTGAATTATGATCAGATATAGGACATGAAATGATTTTGGAATTAATTAAATCTGTTACCATCTGGTTAGAAATAAAGACCCTATCTATTTTTGAATAAGTTTTGTATCTGTTAGAAAAAAGGTGTATGGTAATGATTTTGAATCTATCTGATTATTAATATCATTCAAATGATAAGAATTAGCAAAATCATTTAAATGTTTTGCATTAGATGTAATTCTTCTTTTCCTATAGTGGTAGTATCACTTTCATGTAGTATACAATTAAAGTCACCAGCTAAAATAATATCTCCTATAGAGAATGATATGATCTTATCAAGATGATGTTTCACTGTATTAATACCAATTCCAGGTATCCAATATACATTAATTAAAGTGTAAGTCTTCCCGTTAATTTGTATTGTAACCATACAAAACATTCCTTTGTCATCCTGATAAGACTTAATGGTTTTAGGAACGGACATACTTTTATTCCATAAAATAGCCACTCCTCTTTTTTCTGAGTGTGCTCTGAACTAACCAATACTGTATATTTGTTTGTGGCTAGTTTATCAATATCTTTTTTCAAGAGATGGGTTTCTTGCAGGAAGACTAAGTTGGCCTTATGTAAATTAATGTATCTTATTAGGCTTGCCCTTTTACATGGATTATTCAATCCATTAATGTTTAAAGAAATTCCTTTTAAAGATGTCATTTGGCATTTTTAAAACTTAAGAATCTTATGATCAAAATAACAAATAACAAGATAAGTAATGTTACATCTCCTCCTTTAGGTGTACCTTTAAATATAGCTGTATTTATTGAATCTCTTATGGGATTTTGTATAGGATTCAATTTTGTTTGTAGTGACAATGAGTGTACAAAATATATTGCGGATGTCAAAACTATATACATATAACAATGAACAAGTGAAAATAATGTAAGGATTAAACCTTGCATCCAGCCTGGAGTTATAAACTCCAACTTAGAGTAGTATTTACCACTCAAGTTAACCCCCTACCCTAAGCAGCAGTACCTCAGCTACCAACTTATCAAT